>NW_028142944.1:717500-750000 GCF_977018435.1 Lepisma saccharinum | reverse complement strand
GAGGCCAACGCTATCAGACGGAGGACGTACAGAAAGCAGTGCAACAGTATCTGCGAGCAGCTGGAACTGAGTTCTACCGTAAGGGTATTTTAAAGTTTCCAGAAAAGGTGGGGAAAATGCTTGCAAAGAATGGAGAATTTGTTGAAAAGTAAAGTCTGTTGGTTATGATGCATCATGTTTTCTTTAATAAAACCAAAACTTGGTTCATTAAAAATTGTTGCTCATTACTTTCAGTATGACCCTCGTAAATCTCAAGAAATATTCAACATCTTACAGGTGTTTTTGTCTGATTGGTTATATTTGGCAGGGGAATGTATATACCGTTGCTTCCTTGAATCGCTGTCGAATAAATATATTAGTATAGTTAGGTTCCCCTTTTGGCCGAAGATCATGATATGAAAATTCAATTCACCCCAAACGTATGCCTTTATCCTGCATTTTAGGGGTGCGGGTGGAGTATCTTACAGGTTTGTAAGTGATAGTTTTGCTTTGTGTAAAAGGAAAATTATCCCCTTCACATGCGCACTCTAAAATATTTTTGCCGGCCTCCGGAGTGGCAAGGATAAAGTGCTACGAAGCCAGAGGTCCCAGGTTAGAACTCGGGTCAAACAAAACAAATCAAATTGAAAATCAATTTAAAAAAGTGAAAATTTGTTATTTACGTTGGGTTGCATTATAATCCATTATTAGCGTTAATTAAATAGTATATATAGTTTTAAAATGTCTAACAATTGCAAACTTTGGCACATATTAATTTTAATAATTGCAGTAGATAAATTTGTTTGTTTGGGTTTAGTTTCAGTCTACTTCTTATACTGACCGACTAATCGGGACTGAACCTACAGGTTAAAGTGATATCCGAATCCATATGTGCCCACATCGAAACCAGGGTTCCTCGTTTGCAAGGGACTACGTTATTACTACAACATCGGGGAGGCCTGCATGTTAACCGATTGATCTACTTTTTTACAAATTTCTCTTCATGAAACTCGCGTAATCTGGAAATCGTTCGTGCTTATCTTGTTCTGTTCTAAAAAGTATATTAACGGCCATTACCTGAGTTATGTTTAAGAAAATGGGTGAGGGAGCTCATGTCGAAACATTTTTGGTGCTACGTATGAGAAAAGGGTCGGTGGGGATTAAGACTGATAGATTGAATGCTTTTGTTTATTTTCTTCCCATTTCTGCCACCTTTGGCAGAAAATCTCTAACACTGAGTGATATGATGAAATTGATGAAGGGACACCCCTAAAGAACACCTATTCCCAGGCGGCTTGGATTCGAACCACGCCACGTAAGTCAGCAGAGTGGATCAAGAGTTTGACATGCATGTTATAGCGCTGTGTATATTTTTTGCGTTTCTCGCTGAAAATAAGAAAGGTTTGGTTAATGTATAGGTCTATAGAGTGGCCGCGGTAGCTCAGTCTGTAACGCGTCTGACTAACACTAAGTGTGGGGCGTTTCCCCACACCCCCTATACGCCTTCATGGCGTGGTGCTAAGCACGATAGATGGCACAGAACAGATATTACGTCATTCAGTCTACGGATCGAGTGTAGGAATTCTGAATCACTTCACTCCACTTCCAGCTGGCACACTTTCAACTCATAATCTAACAGGGCACCCGACGTGACTGAAGAGGTCAAAAGGGATTAGAATTGTCGCACCTAGTGTGAAGGTTTAATTTCTTTAATAGATAGTTGGCTTAACATTGTTTTGTTTAGTTTAGTTTTTCGTAATTTTATTTGTTGACCTTACCCGAGTGATAGTCATTACAGACAAAAAGGGGGGGGGGTCAGTTGCTTCCCCTCCCCCCTCTTTTCGGTACTTTTGTCCCATCAGTCTGCTCAACCTTATCTACCAAGGAAAAGTAAACTGTCAGTGCCTCCCCAGTTCTGGCAAATAATCCCAGCAGTTTTGAGACCAGATTGCCGCCACTGCATATTTTAGTTATTTTAAGTGCATTTTAAGTACTTTTCCGTGCACTAGTTATTAGTAAAACTAACTTTAAGTCCTCACCTTTCAGTATTTGTTTTTGCTTCTTAATTTCATCCTTGACTTGGTTTAATTCTAGTTTCATGGCGTTGACCTTCCTTCCCTGAGCTTCAAGGGACTCCTGGCATCTTGTATTGTTGCATCTGGTAATCCCCTTCATGTGCATGTTGATATCCTTCACTCGACCCTCCAGTGCGCACAGCTTCCTCCTAACTGCAACCTTTCGTGCTTCCATTGTCACGCTGTAATACGGAAAGCAAAAATATTTTTATTCAGTTGATTTTACCTCTGCACGAACAGTTTGCATTACCTATAACGTATTCATTTATTAAATTGCGGTTTGTTGGTTGATCGATTTGGTTCATTTTACTTAGACTATCTGCCACTTTTGGAAAATCGCGAAGATTAGTGATATAAAATTGACGATGAGAGGACATTTGTAAAGAACACCCATGTTCAGGCTGGGATTCGAATCCGGGATCTCTGGCGTCGCAGCGCGCTGTGCTTACCACTCCGCAAGGAAGACCGGCAAATTGCTGTTAGGACAAATTTGTCGATGAGAAATTAAATTGAAGGCACACCAAAAACCGCGATTCCAGGCTGGGATTCTATTCCGGAATCTTTAGTGGCGAGAACGTTCGTTCGTTCATTCATTCATTCTTGTTTTCCATAATTAGGTTCAGTTTATATTCGAACGGAGTAATGAACAGGCCTGATAATGTTCGCATGAGCACATGAACACTCATGTATGTGTCTTAAATTACGTACATATTAAATGCACACACACACACACACATACGTATATTTATTCGAAAAAATACTGTTTGATGTACACAATTTACTCTGATACGACTTCTTTCACGTCTGATTAACTTTTCTAGATAGTTGGTAACAGACTCTCACGGTGTTCCACGGAGGGCGTTGAACACAATTGCTGTGCGTGTTGCATAGAGTTGACAGCTAAGGGGCTGTTGGCCACTATACCCCAAAGATGTTCCATTTCCTTGTGCGAACACTGATGCAAGCGGCAATACTTCTTACATTCGGCACTAGAGTGCAGCATATACAAGCCATGTCTAGGGGGACAAAGGTCTGTGCTACATAGTTGCAAACTTTAGCGAGAATTCGCTAAACCTGGCGGAATTTAAGGGGGAGAGGGACAATTTCCCTCAGGTCCTTGTATTACTTCAAATATAGCGTGATTTTGGGAGGGAAACTTGAAAATAAATTGAACTGTTATTCTCACTCTTTCAATTTAAGATTAAGTTACAAGGGAGAGGAGTAAACCTGCATTCAGTACAAAAACATTATTGTGAACACTTGTATGCGAACCACTGGTAATGAAAGTAAAAACTGAGTTACACCGAAAGAAATGACTAAAATACAGGGACTAGGATGTAGTATTTTCACGTTCTACCATTTAATCCAAAGAAAATATTTCCACGGTTTTCAAAATTCCACAACTTAAAGAGTTTTAGGCGAGAGGTCACAAGCTTTTGAGTAAAATTTTGCTATAACTTTTATAGACTTCTTTCTAACGAGATTTTAATATTTTAATTTTGATGTTCTTCAAAATCTGGGTATTCACTATTCAGTATCATTATCTCTTATCTTGCTTGTTTGAGCATTGCTCTTCCGCGCGCACTTGAAGCGAATAGAGTGATTCAAAAGTAGAGTCGCTTTGATAGATTGAACACGAAAACTAGGGAGTGATTCAAACAGGGAACACAACGATCATCTCATCTCCTTCGGCGTGGTATGTCAAACTGCGAGAGACTAAGACAAATTGAGACAAATTGTCTCAATGAAGGTGTACTTACTCTAATTCCACTCAATTCTTTCCTCCTGGAAAGTCGCGATTTCGTCGCTAAGTGTCAGTGCGACGTAAGATGCTTGCCCTTACTGTCAATGGTGTACTTTCAATGTATTTACACATTTATTTAAACAATTCCATGAAATTTTATACTTTAATTATTTAAAATAACTATTTTTATGAAAGGGCATTGAAGGGCACAATAAAAAAATCTAACGGAAGTGTACTTTATTCTCAAATATATTTTTGCTTAAGCTCCATCCTACATATTTCTACCACCTCTCTCCCTCCTCTCCACTGATAGTTTCACCTTCCCCTTGGCTTTCAACATTGCATTCTCGTATGCTGTCGAATCCTCTCTCATGCCATGTTTCTTCGTCCCTGCTAGTAGCCCAGTCAATGAAGGACAAAAGAAAGGCCAATGTCTGGAATAATTCCGTAAAAGCCGAATTGGTCAGTTCTTAGAACACTACTAGTAAAATCCGAAAAGTCCCCGCCGCTCCTCGGGGTGTTTCCCCACAGCTCCCCAAACAAATTTCGCAGGTTCTCAGTTATTGACCTATATCTCCGTAACCAATCATCGTAGGCAGGTAATCTTTTTTCAGTCTCAATCCGCATTAGATGGGATACAAAAATGATTCTGTTCACGTTTTCGATAATGTTGGTTTAGCCGTAATTTTAAAAGTAATCTTTAAAAAGTGAATTTTCTCTAGTACTTTCTGAAGTTTTTGTCATGTAACTTTTGAACAAATTAAATGACAAGAAATTCATTCGAATAAAAGTTGTAGCCTAATTTATAAGCTTTAAAATGATATAAGTTTTAATATTTTAATTAAAGGTGCGCCATAAAATTGTCTCCAACTGGAGGACAGCACCAAAAAGTGTATCACAGTCCGGCGGTTAAGTCCGGAATCATTGATTTTTCGATAGAAGCAAGAGACTTGGTAGAATCAATTGTTATACCACTTGAGACATGTTCAGTCTAGTAGCCAATTGCCGTCTGCGTGCTGATGGCCACCATATTAAAAATAGTCAGCCATATTGGATATTTTCGATATGATATATCTCGGGAACGGTGGCACCCGTCAACTTCAGGATTCTTCAGAAAAACATCACATGCCAAAACGTGGCAATGTGACAAGGACGTTGTAGGACCTCTACCACCAAATCAAAAATTGAAGCCATTGACGTAGCACAGTTTCCTGTGGTCTTTCGCAAGTAAATTATTTGAAGCCCTTAGATAAAGAAAATATATCAAGAATTCCATAACGTATATACGCATTGATGATGTCAGAGCGATGGAGAGACGTTTTTCAATTCAATTTCAATTCAATGGTCTTTATTCTTGGGCGAGGTTCAGCAAATGCTGATCTACCACCTAACCCGACAAAGAAAAATGTAGCAAAGTACCTAGGTACATTATTATACATGAAGATTATAAGACACTACATAAGTAAAATAACATAAAAGAAACTATAAAGAAAAACTACTACTACACAAAGAAAATCACAAAAAGAAAACAGATGACAAAATATATGCAGTGCTTGTGTGCTAATAAATGAAAAGATAATATACATGTATTAACGTAGTTTCGGTCCAGTTTTTTCAATAATTCACAGGAAACAGTTTTTAATCATATGTGGTCTTACTTTGCTTCTGATCATCAATCAGTGAATCATATGCGGCCCTACGAAACTGTTTGTAGTTCAGTTGCTTTATTTCCAATAACGGGAGAGAATGAAATGGGAGGGGGAAGAGAACCTCGCAGCATTGCGTACAAAGCAAACATTGCTGTAATAGGCTAGAAGGTCGATATACTTTATTGTCAACTAAAACAAAGTAGTGTATACACAGCTTTGCTAAGAAATGCTCTTTGTTATCAGAGGCATTCTGGTAACAGTGGGAATAGCAAGAAGTTAGTGTAGTTGCAAACACTACTTTTGAAGAGCAGGAGAACTGATTATGAGGGTTGTCACTGCCTCCGCGGTAAACTAATACTTTCTCCCTGGAGCTCAAGTTGTGGTGCGAGACCTATAGCACTGGGACAGGCAGAGTTAGGTTTCATACCTTGCCCTTGTGTCAGGTTCAGACTTGAGTCCACTATTTAAATACAAACTGGATTAGACTTTCTGCTTTCCATGAAACTATCCCTTTCAGCCGTCTTTTCGTACTTTTCCACGATGCATAGAATATGAAATTGAGACCACTTAATTTTGTCTTCCATGGCACCCCTCGTCCATGTTTCAAAGCTACATTACAACATTCGAATTATACGCATAATACATTACCCAAAATCCGAAACACGCTACGTTAAGCACTGCAACGAAATGACAAAAATCACTTTAAAGAAACATCAGCGGCCACATTTTGTGAGCGAATTACTGTTTCTTTTGATTTTCGCGTCTCTGAACAAATTTTATGTTACTTTACACATCGAAATCTATTCCGAGGTAATTTACTATGTGATACTCTGACAGACCCCGTATTACATTTTTGGTATTTAGCATTGCTTTTCTGCCATTTTTGGCTGATCGCGAGGATTAGTGATGATTTGATTAAATTTTATGATAGGACACTCCTAAAGATCACCCGTGCCGGTGTAACAGGACATCTTTACCACCGGAAATTCTTACCCCCTCGGTAAAAATATCCTAGGACAGAATTACCCCCCCCCCCGGTAAAAATATCCTAGGACTGAACCACCCTCCAATAAAACAACTTTCATGATCTTCCGTCCTGAATGAGGGTAAAAATGACCTAGGACAAGATTACCCCTAAACAGAGGATAGTTATTACATGGTTTTGTGGTGAAAGGAGGGGTAAAAACATCGTAGGACAAGTTTACCCCTTACCAAGAAAGTTAGCTATTACGTGGCTTTATAGTGAAACTGGGTAAAAATATCCTGGGACAAGTTTACCCAAGCCCGTAGCCAGGAATTCTTAGTAGGGGGGGGGGGCAAAGTCATTCCTAGAGGGGGCAAAGTTTTAATATATTGTGTCACATTGGCAGATATAGTAGGGTACACAGGAGCACGCGTCCCCCCCCCACACACACACACACAAAGCAATAACTGACCGGAAATTGATATCGTGAAAATCCAACGAACTAAAAAAAATAATTCAGCAACATCAAATAACATTTCAGATAAATAGGCTAATCGGGACTGTATCTACTTGAAATGTGCCGCCACCGAAAATTGAATCTGAGGCAACTAGATTGCAGGTTGATAATGTTAATAGACGATTAACATGTACGAACAGTTTTGAGCCTCCCTTCAGAATTAAGGGAGCCTTTTATAAATCTTGCTTCATAATGTTTCCCTCTAGTTCCGAGTATGCAAGAGTTTTACGCATAAACGAATCTAACAAGAATTCAATAACACCAATGTGTTATTAAATTGAATTGAATTGAATCGAATAAATTAAATAATAATGGTTACACATTATCTACACTTTAATGACTACTGTAAGAATGTGTAACGTACAACGTCTTACGTTTTTTTGTACATTAAAACATTGGTCTCTTAGTTTACCACTGATCCTATTTGCTTCAAAGGGGAGAGACTTACATCACTACAGAAAATGTTGGCTTACTGGTTACGTTAACCAATTTGCAAAATATTGTGTGAATCAGTGGCGGCGATTGTGTCCCAAAGCGGGGGGGGGGGGCAAGAACAGTTTTGCGGAAGCAAAAGTGGCAAAAAAGTGGGGGCAACCGCCCACTAATCGCCGCCACTGGTATCAATTGTATTATTTTATTGTTGAAAACACTTCTTTGACATCCAACAAACAAACACGAACCCCTTGATTGATCAATGACTTTTTTAATTAAGGTGTCATTTCATATTAAGTTGCATAGAGTGTAATTTTGAATTATCTTTACATTATGAAAAATATGTTCCTTAATGACTATTATGAAACCAACTATATAAGGGACTTCCTCCACCACACTCAATCCTCGCTGCGTGAGGTTTCACGGGTGCCTATGAATTTGGTGTTTAAGTCAACTTTATGCACAGTACGGCTAATCTGGACTGGACCTACAGTTTAAAGTGAAATCCGAACCACCATGTGCCTCCACCGGGAATCGAACGCGGGACCCCTTGATTACAAGCGACGACGCTACCACTGCGCCATCGGGGGTGGGGGAGGAGGGCTCACGGCTGCCTATCACCACCAAGGCGTACAAACCCCAAATATAAGTTTTTTTTATGACCATAGCGATTTCTGTCAGTCACAAAATGGCTTAAGGTGAATAAAATTAGGAAAAATCCACTCCACAACAGAAGAGTTGACAAAATTTTATTTAAGAAAAAACGTTGTAAAAACAAAAAGGTAAAGTTCCCTGTATATAGCACCGTGACATGAACACATTTAGGGGAAGTGGGGATAGATCCCCACACAATCTCGATCTCGGCCAAATTGAAGGTGATGTGATCAGCACCATGCTCCAGCATGCCTTTAATATCCAGGGTTGCCTCCCAGGTACACATTGATTTGAGGCTGGGTGAGCCCCGGAGCGGTTTTATGCGGACAAGACCCGCAAAAATCAGATCTTTGATCAGCCACCCCAGGAATCTATCCCGGTTCTCCCACGTGGCAGTCAAACGCCGTACACTTTTTTTTTTTCTTAAGGAAAGCTAAGCCGTAGTAAGCCCTGTTATTCACTTTTCTCAGGTTGTAATTTTTTTTACTACATTTTCTGTTTTCCCATTTTTGGGCAAACAAACATCCATGTCCGAATCGGGATTCGAACCCCGGACCTCTGGCATCGTAGCGTCATTTTCTTGAACCTATAAATACACGGTCCGACCCTGTAACAACGACAATTTTCAGTGTGTAGATGACATTAAGGAGAACAACTTTTCTTAACTATTTGCTCGTCCAGTTCTTGTTTCGATGCTACAAGACATCGAAAAATTGTATCTTCTGTCCTTAATGTAAGCAATCCCAATTAGCTTCACTGTTAGAAATGGCATTTATTTTTACTGCCGCTTAAATTTTAAAAGCAATAGCATGCTATGGAAACTATATCATTAAGTTAACCCTTTCCTTTATAAAATGCATTTATTATAACACACACCCATATTGCTTATATTTTATGCATTCGCATAAGATAAATAATTTAAAAGATTTGAAATTGATACAAAGTGTACTAGGAAAGTTTTGCAATAGGGTGCAAAAGAAGGTCGCACGTTGTGACAAGTTGAAGCGTGTTTAGGAAAATGCAATATCTCGCTACGTCAACAGCATCTTAACAGGCGATGGAACCTATTTACTATTATGACATGCCCACTAAAACCCAAGAAAAAGTATGGGTCTTCGAAGATTAAAACACGCCCGTGTCTGTGCAAAAATCTCATTCCATAAAGAGAATTATGGCCTCCTTTATTGTAAGGGAAGTTGTGGAGCAAGTGGTGCTATTAACACACAAGGCAGTCACCGCGAAGTGTCACACCGAGGAGTACCTTGCTCAGAGTAGTTAAATCTCTCAAAAACACTCGTCCACACTAAAGTGCAGACTTCCCTTGTCCCCCCTCGCCACCCGCTGCAATGGTTGGAAGCCCAGGCTTTCAGGTTCCCTAGTCTATCTCCTATAGGACAGATAGGGGATTGGTTTCTCATTAGATTATTTTGTAAATCCTCTGAAGAACTCTGGTAGTTTTATTATATATGAAATGGGAACGTGTTATGTGCAGACAATAATGTTATGCTTTCTATCTTTTTTTTTGTCAAATATGGAATATACAAATGATTAAATTACAAATGTGCTCGGGCTCTCTCACTAGTTTTAGTAGTGTTTTATGTAAATATACTACTCTTTGCCTCTAACAGTCATAAATACGGATGCATTTATTTGGGCAAGAGAACATGTGTTCATATTGTTGTTGGTTTGGTTTATTTTACTTAGCTTTTCTGCCACATTTGGTTATCGCGAAAATGAGAATGAATGATATGAAATTGATGAAGGGACCTCATATGATAATCCAGGACAGGATTCGAACCCTTGATGAGTGCGCATTCTTGTCCTATGTGTTGTACTCTGCAGCGAATAATGAAATAATTTGGAATGAAAAATTTCTCAGAACTCAAAAGCCAAATGAATATTATTGAAGAAACTACAAAAAAGTGAGTTATGTTACCCGTTTCGTTTCTGTGCATAAGTGGACTTAAAAACACCAAATCAACCAACCGTGGGGGAGTGGTTATCAGAGCGCGCTATGACACCAGGAGTTCCGGGTTCGAACCCCGACCTGGGCATGGGTGTTCTTTGTGTTTGTCCCTTCATTAATCTTATCGTATCATCTTCGCAATTAACCAAATGTGACAAAAGGCGACGCTAAGTAACAAAAATTCAGTCAAATCATTGATTGATTGCTTGATTTTACTTTGCTTTTCCCCCACTTTTGGCTAATCGCTAAGATGATACGATAAAATTGATAAAGGGACACACAAAGAATACCCAAGGCCAAGCCGAGATTCGAACCCAGGATCTCAGGCTTAGTGGTGAAATCAAATTGTATTTTATTTTCGAATGTGGGTTCGGTTTACGTGTACTATTTTTTTAGTACTCATTCATCATTTTGCAATCTTTTCCTGTTATTGACATTCTTTTTTAGGAATACTGGGCCCTAAAGAGGGGAGGGGTGTGACCACACCACCCTACCCCCCTTGAGCACGCCACTGATTGTTACCCCAAGGGTCGACTTCACCGCACGTCACTGCCACAGTTCCAAAGTTTGCATCGAGTATTTGGCACATACTGGGCTGAAAGTGCTGGAGCATCCTCCCTACGGTGCAGACCTCGCTCCATACGACTCTGCACTGTTTCCTCAAGTCAATAACAGGCTGAAAGGAGAAGAGAACCTTCTAAAGACGTGGGATGACAAATGTACCCAGTTCCCTGAGGAAATATGGAAGAGTTGTTGGACGACTGGTTTTGAAGAATGAAGTTTATAGTGTGTCAAGGAAAGCTTTTGAAAGATTTTAAAAATGAAAGGTGTATTGCAAAAGATACCTGGTGTAAGGAGTCTTAACGTAACTAAATGAAGCGGTATTTTCAATTACGGTTTCAGTTTCGTTACAACCAGAAACAGAACCTTTTTCGTGAACAGAAACGTTACCTCAGGTATATCGAACATTACGTTACAGGTGTGCATAACGGTACCGAACCATAACTGATATGTAAAGCAGTAGGTCGTTAGGTGACGCTTTAACGTTACATCCATTGCCGGCAACCAGTAACGTTACAGGGTAAGAAAGAGGTTCGTCACGTATTGACTAGTAACTTTAGTGTATGTGGAAAGTGATAGTAACGTTACAATTAACCAGTAACTTAATTGAGGTCACGACTGTAAAAACGTTACACTCCTTTTTTCAAAGCAACAACGTTATTTATAGCTGGTATCATACAGACGTTCCGAAGTGCAATACCGTGTCCGATGCCGTGTTCCGGAGAGAATAACATAGGTCTCTCGTATAATTGTGTTCGTTACTTTTGTAACGTTACAGTTCTCTTCCTCCACAAAAGTCTGTTTCGAAAAAGTGATACATATCCGTTACGAATAGCAAATACCGTTATCGAAGGCGTTTTCGAAGAAGCCTCATAATTATGATCGGCAGCATACTAACATTACAGAACTTTGACCCCTTGAAAGTCACTAAGTTATAATACGTATTTTCGTTTTGGATATCAGTGAAAACATTAAATTGTAAAACAAAACGTTTGAAAACATCCGTAAACAAAATTCGGCGTGACAGAAGTTCTGGTTATCGGAATTTACTGATTAACTATGTATTATGCAAATATATTTCTTTTCTGCATGCTGAATCACTTTACGTGGATTTGTTCTAATTTGATTATCTATGCAAGATGAATTTTAACATGTGCGTTCACTTTATACGATATGAAAACAAACGTTTGTTGTAAGAAAACGTTTATATCTATCTTTCTCTCTCTCTCTCTTTCAGTTTACATGTGTTACATCAATTTAAAAAAATACAGTATCTTTGGCGATGAGAATGATTCGTGCTTAGATTAAGTTGCTGAAGGACGAAACAAAGGGCCAACCAAAGAATCATTCGTGCCACGCGTTCATCCACGTAAGCGAGAGGCAAGCTTTTTCCTATCGGAAGACGAAAAATAATTGCTTGCTGCGCGACCTTGGGAAGGCAAACTGAACCACAAGGAAAGAAACCTGTGCAGACCCGCGACTCCTGTGCACCGTACTGCCGATTGGTGGAGAGGGACAGAGGGGGAGAGTTGACCGTGCTTCCTTATGGGCTGAGCTGAAGGGTAGAAGGGAAATGTGCGTGGGGACTTTTCGTCCAAGGTTTTTTCCCTTGTGTTCGCTCGTAGCAGCAGCACCAACACGCAAAATCTGAAAAATCTGAATCCTCAAACTTTGTACACGTGACCTTCGGTCACGAAGCATCCGAGTAGACAACACCCTGGGGCGATATGAAAGGCACTTTTAGCAAGTAGAAAATATGTAGAAACGAAATGTTAGATGGAATTATTGCACGAAACAAACGAAATCGCGTTTGTACAACTGGTCTGTGGCTAGACAGGGGCATTGGACTCTCAAGAAGTCAAGAATTGTATGGAAAGTGATTCTCAAAACTAAGCGAATAAAAGGACAGTATATTTTATCATTTACAAAGGCCCTCATCTGCTTACAATTTTGAAAATTACTTTCAGTAACTCTTGTCTAATTGGACAGGAGGTGGATTAAACTTTTTTCGTGTAGAAACAGACAGAGCGCCCGCCTACCACGTTTGAAAGAAGAGCATAGGCAGACATGAAAGTAATTTAAGAACGACAGTGGAAGTGGACATTGAGCAACGTGTGACTGAGAAATACAATCGTAACAAAGGACAGGATTCTTCAAGAAACAGTAATTTTATAAAACGTCCTATCATTTACTCAGTTCATCCTTTTATCCTCCTTTGTTTGTTATACTTTTGTATTATTCATGTTTTATATCGCTTTTCTGCCACTTGTAGATAATGATGATCATATTAAATCTATAAAGGGATGCTAAAAAAAAACAAAAAACAGCCATGCCCAGATGTCTACTCGAACTTGAAATGTTTGGTACCGAGTGTATGAGTGGATCACTCTACGACTTGGGCCTTCGAGGCTACGGTTTCAGTTGCAACATGCAGTATAATTACGTTTCTACTCCTCTGAATTGACCAAAGCATGTGGTATGTGTTCTTCATTTTATTTAAAGAGCCCTCTTGATACATTACATACTACAAATAATTTCAGGCATACCCTCGAATTTTGATTGCCTGGCTTGAGTTTCTAAAGGGGCACTCAGCACACATGACAAAAAGCAGAAGAACACACAGAATTAGACTGGCCATAGGGTCAGTCGCCAGAGCCTCGTTAGTCTGCAAGGAGCAGTTCAGGGGGTACTATGTGGAATGCAGTTGACGATTGGGTGTACTACGTGGAAGGTCACCCCTTACATCCCTGTTACGTTTTCAAATCTGAAAATAGTTATTTATTTTTTGGGTGTGAAAAAAGAGATCACTTTAATATTCAGACAAATCGTGAAAGCCTTCTGTTTCTGTTAAGCTACGTTTCTATTCTGACAAGTTCCAGACCCATGACGCGGAACATGTGCCGGCTCATGTTGCGCCTCATTTAGTGCACTGTTTCCAATTCACAACTACTTCTGCAAAATACGCCCGGGCCTCCCTGATGGCGCAGTGGTAGCGTCGCCGCCTTGTAATCAAGGGGTCCCGGGTTCGATACCCGGTGGAGGCACAAGTTGTTCGGATCCCACTTTAAACTGTAGGTCCAGTCGCGATTAGCCTTACTGTGCATAAAGTGGACTTAAAACACCAATTCAACAACAACAACAAATACGCCCGCAACAACACTGGAGTGCAGGACCACAGTGTAGCGTGTGCAGTGCTTTAGAGTAGTCAGTGTTTCTTCTCTTGTATTGTAATAATTTGGTGGTGATTTAACTTGTGTAAAGTTGAACAATACAGCTATGGCGAGTTTTTGTGGTTATGGCAGGCGCGTACCATGAAGTTCTAAAAAAAAAAAAAAAAAAAAAGAGAAAAAAGAGCGAAAACAACCTAGATGGAGGATTAGATTGCTAACAAAAAAAACTTTCATGAGACTTACGTTTTCAAATTAGATACGAAAACTTTGTAAGATTGACTGCAAGTGATTTCGCATTGTTATTAAATCTTGTTGGACCACAGAATGTAGTCGCGTCGTCTGTTTCTACTCTAGTACGTATGCCTGTGCCCCAGGAACTTGCTGCACGCTGTTTCCATTGTCCGCGGCGCACGTTGTGCGTCTTAATAGTTTGGGGCAATCTTGTCCCCGGCACTTGCGCCGCGGCATGTTGCAGACCGTCTCAATTTCAACAAATGCTTGACACTTGCAGCGTCGCATGCCGCGGGTCATGTTGCGCGGCAAATTTGTGGTAATAGAAACGAGGCTTTACATAGTTTTTTACCGGTCAACTACAGTGCGGGGAAGAAACAATTCATGCTACTTCCTGACTACATGTGTTACCAGTAGCTGAATTGCTCCCTGACTGAAGTACGAGAAAAGTGGGTAACAAAAATACAACATTTGACGAACGGTAGCTATTTATTTTTACCGTACTTAACCAAGGGGTGCAGGTACAGGGAAATTGAAAATGTTAAGTAGATGTAAGCGTACCGTGGTAGACTCGGTAAAACTTAATGAAAAGGAAAATTAGGTAGATTCCGTATCTCAGAAAATTTCAACCAAGAGAAATAGGAGAACGAAATGAACGACCTTCAGTATGAAAAATCAAGACCCTTTCCTCACCCCCACTCCCTTCACAAACCAAGGGCTCCGATAGCAGCTGTGCAAATTGGAGCAGGCATTGGAACTGCTGTACGGTTCAGTACAGTTTCGTTCGAAAGCGAAATTCCTAGAAAAATGCTACAGTTCGTCCGCGACGGTTTAATGAGTTGCGTTTCGTCCGAGCCTGGCTGATGTTGAGCCACACCTTGACTATGGTGGAATTTGTGACTAGGATACCTCAGTTTACAACTTTTAAAACTACATTGCATAGACAGCGGAGTGTAGCGCAGGGAGTGCAGACTCAGTCAAATCGTCGAGAGAGGGGTACTAGATTCGATACCCGGTGGAGGCACAAGTGATTCGGATCCCACTTTAAACTGACGGTCCAGTCCCGATTAGCCTTACTGTGCATCAAGTGGACTTAAAACACCAAATCAAAACATCAAAACCAGTGTTAACTATTCAGATGCTTCATGCATGTCATTTTGAACGTTTTTATGGACAGGTGGAAGCCTAAAACTAAAAGTTAAAATATACAAAACAGTAATTTGCCTGTAATATTATATGGATGCAAAATTTGGTCCCTTACATTGAAAGATGCGATGTAAAGTTTGAAGTGGGTAGTTTCAAACCAGGGTTTCGGAGCGGAGCGGATCAACGCTCCGACTGTTGCCAACGCTCCGGAGCGAGGAGCGAGATTCTAAGAAATGGTTCGCTCCGCTCCGGAGCGGAGCGATGTCTTATCCCGCTCCGCTCCGGAGCGGAGCAGCGGGAATCGAAAAATGTCTCGCTCCGCTCCGGAGCGAGGAGCGAAATTTTAGAAAATGGTTCACTCCGCTCCGGAGCGGAGCGCTACCTTGACACGCTCCGCTCCGGATCGGAGCAGAGGAAGTTGGAAAATTTCTCGCTCCGCTCCGGAGCGAGGAGCGAAATTTTAGGAAAAGGTTCACTCCGCTCCGGAGCGGAGCGATACCTTGTGACGCTCCGCTCCGGAGCGAGGAGCGATATTCTAAGAACTTGCCCACTCCGCTCCGGAGTGACTCCGGAGCGCTCCGAGGTTGGATAATACGAGTGTATACAGAAAACTAACGATCAAAGGTTCCGAGTACATTAGTAAATTTGTTTGTGGAATTTGTACAGCATTTGAAAATCGCCCGTTATTGTTGTTATGAAACTGATTATTACTAAAGCTAACGCCACGGAAACAGTCCGGAAAAGATTACGTCACTCACCTACAGTGTTGCCAATAAGCAAGGAATAATCCTTACACAATACACCAGGGAAGGCACAATCAACCGCATACGTACTGTCCGTGACTGTACAAGACGCAATGTGTCAACTGTGAAGCGTAGAAGAAGTGTGACAAACCTGGAGGGCCAGGGGTGTGGAGGAGGCAAGGGGAAGCTTCGATCTTCACTGGACTGTTTTCGTGAAGAGAGCGATTATTATTATTATTATTATTATTACATTTTCATTATCACTTTTACTACTCTACTACTACTTCTGGGGACAATATATTTCAATAGCAGGTGTGCCACCTGTGGTTTTATAAGTTGAGAGAATGGAACCACTCTCTCATTTCCTGCCACCAGGGATCGCGACTGAAACTCATTTCGGTTCAACTTCTGGTTCGGGCTAAGCACTTCGGCATATCGGCCCAACATTACAGTCCACGCCGCGGGAGAAGTGAGTTATTCCAGAATATTGGTTCGAGTAACACTGGCGAAATTACTGCAGAGAATCCATTCGACCTTCTAAAAGGCCAGAGGAAAGGCGAAGCAACTTGTACGGAGGAAGATAAAGGCAGACGGGTGTTCATACAAAACACTCGCTGGTGCATGATTGTCATATCTAACTTTCTTTTACGCTGGTTATGTATGATACTTTGAATGTAGCGAAAGGAAAAAGTTTAAAGTAATTGGAAATTCAGGTTGCTAATTTTAACTTTTCGATTTTTGAATGTATGAAGTTGAAAATCGGAATCATGCTTATTAATGTTACCGTCGGCCAATAAGGAAACGTTTTAATTTGAAATACAGAGTTTTCATATCTTTTTAAAAATTCTGACACTACAAAGTTGAAAACCGGCTTAACCAAAAATGTAAGTTGCCACATTTGATTTACTTTTATGAAGGTATAAAGTCGAAAATCGGAATGCTGTTTGTATACAGCCGAACAGGGGAATTTAAATAGTATGAAATACAGGGTTGTCATATCGATTATTTTTCCCAATTTTAAAGGCAGGAAGTTGAAATAGGTATTTAATGGTTACATACGTATACTACTGCAAAAATTACAAAATGTCTGGTTGCCATATCTAACATTTCAAGTTTGTAAGCAGTAACCTGGAAATAGGCATGGTGGTTATAAGAAAATTGAAATTTTTTGGGATAAGACGACGAATGGAATGTTGCTATATTTAACTTTCTGAGTCTAGAAAGCTAGAAAACGTATACGTATAAAATTAATATTTTTTGTATTGAGTACGTTGTACACAGCAAACTGAAAGCAAGTTTTCAGTAATGAACAATGTGTAGTCAGCAGATAAGTCGAAACAAGATGTATAAACCTTAATAACCGTGATAAACACAAAATGTAATATTATCTACTTGGATAGGGTCATGTCCTGAATTTTATGGTTTCATTTTGAAAAACAGGGCTGCGAGCAATACGTGCCTTCCTCACTGATGGCATTTGATTTGATTTTTGTAACTTAGCTTTGAATTTTAGCTAATCGCGACGATGATAATGAGAGAATTGATAAATGTGTACTGAAAAAAAAAGTAGCGCCCTGTACCCCGATAACATAGTGGTAACAACGTCTCCTTGTAATGAAGGGGCACTGGGATCGATACCCGGTGGAGGGACATAGTGGCTCGAATCCCACTTTAGGTAGGATTTAAACTGTAGGTCTATTCTCGGTATCGTATTGTTGAGTCTTAAATCCACCAAAAGTCCATAACAAAAGGCATTGTTTCAACGTATGTTGAATGTATAATTGCAATGTATAGCCTATTGTGATAAATTAATCCTTAAGCAAATATACATTTGTAATTCTGTTTAACAATAAGAGATGTCACTTTCCTTTAAATCTATTCACAAAATCATAAAAATACAACTCGGAAATTCATTTCCAAATGAACAACCTCTTATGCATATCTTTTACGTATGTGTGTGTGTGTGTGTGTGTGTGTGTGTGTGTGTGTGTGTGTGTGTGTGTGTGTGTGTTTTCTGAAATCTGGCAAAGTTCTAATAATGTATTCACTTCATAAATGTCTATTACATAACAGAAAGCATCATTGGGTATCAATATCAGACGAATAATGAATTCCATGGGAATATTTCAGCGAGTTCCTGGATTTGAGTTCAGCTCTCAACGACAAATGGTGTTGGTTTGACCCGCGTTAATGTCATTGGTGTTTCCTTTGTGTTTGTTTCTCTATTACAGTATAATTCTTTTCCATAGTTTCGGGGTCCTATTTTTTTACCGACTTATCTAGGATTTGTTTAAAATTACGGATCATGAGAAATATACGATTAAAGGCAAGGCAAAGGTAATAGTCGGGAAAAGACAAATTGAAACTTACACTTAGTTGACAGGACAATTTGTCATTGTTGATTACAATTATAGAAATAACTTTATCGAAATACTTGGTTTTCTTTTACATACATATTTGTAATTCTTTTTGTGCACCAGTCCATTCCTACTTGAATATGTAGACTATAAATAAAAACTCGGCATGGTTTCCTTCAATTCATTATTACAGTATAGATCTTCCATGATTCTCTTGGCTTATGATGCATAGAATTAACAATTACGGATTTTTTTCGTTCTTTTATATTGATTTAACAAATCTAGTCACCTTATTATTCTATTAAACGATACTGGTTGGAATGATTTCTCCATTCGCATGGACGTCCGGAAATGGAGGGGGCCACGCCACCCGGAAATTAAAGGTAATCAAGAAGTACATATTTCACGCATATAATTTCATTTCAGTCACAGTAATATATGTTAATTATTGCAAGGGCGTTGCAGGAACATGATAACTTCAAACTGTAGAATATTTTTAATGGGAGTAATACTATTTTGGGGAAATTCTGCCTCATTCTGCCCCCTCCCTTGGACAAATATCTTGCTTGTCCCTTCCTGGAAAAAATCCTGAAGACGTCCATGTATCAGCGGCGTTAACAATTTCATTAAATGTCCATACATCACCGTTGACAAGTACACATAATATCCATGTAATGATACAAGAGAACACAGCCTTTAAAGGCTTCTTTTTATGACAGTGAAGAGAAGAATAACACGCGCAAGTAATACTTTTAAAAGAGAACAATCTAGCCAGAATTGGTGTAGCATAATTCTAATACAACTGGCAACACTTGATCTGTCTGGCAAAGGCGATGTCTCTACCATGTACGGATAAGTCGAACGCAACGTACAGCGCAGCGAACGAAGTTCTCAACCCCGAAAGCACACACAAACAAGCTATGTACCAGTTTCACCCTCCTCCCCTCTTGAAACGGGCACAAGACCAAGGAGCTAGCCGATTGCACCGAGTCACCTGCAAGGAACACGGAATACGGCACAAAACGAAGCTGTCTGTTGTATGGGGGAGGTGGGTCGGAAAAATCCGTAAAGCAGAAAAAAATGATTGCTCTAAATTATTCGTAACCCATTCAACACAACATTCAAACTTTTATATCTAAGAGTCACAATACAAAATTTGAAATACCCCACGGATCCCTGACGTCATAGGGTGTTGTGATGTAGAGCGACCACAAACAAAAAAGCTTCGGTCAAAAGTCCCCGCGCACCTCCTCCTTCACCCGTTCGACTAGGGCCATAAGGAAGCATGATTCACTCTGTCCCTTCCCTCCAAGCGGGGGCGATCATACAGACAAACAACTAGAGTACGTGGAAACAGGACTGCAGGCTCTTTTCCATGTGGTCCCATTATAACCACTCCGTCACGGAAGTCAGCTTTAACGCGCCCATTCCATTATTCATAGTTGCATTACAGCATTCGTGTAAAAAAAACTCCTAAACGGATCGGAGCGTGCTGTCAAAAGCACCACGCTCCGGAGCGGAGTGCTGTTGCCTCACGCTCCGCTCCGGATCGGAGCGTGCGTCTAAAAAATCCGAACCACTCCGCTCCGGAGCGGAGTACTGCTGTATCACGCTCCGCTCCGGATCGGAGCGTACGTCTCAAAAAGCTGAACCACTCCGCTCCGGAGCGGAGTGCTGTTGTATCACGCTCCGCTCCGGATCGGAGCGTGCGACTCAAAAAGTCGAACCACTCCGCTCCGGAGCGGAGCGTGTCTCACAAAAAGCTGAACCACTCCGCTCCGGAGCGGAGTGCTGTTGTATCACGCTCCGCTCCGGATCGGAGCGTGCGATTCAAAAAGTCGAACCACTCCGCTCCGGAGCGGAGCGTGTCTCTCAAGAAGTCGAACCACTCCGCTCCGGATCGGAGTGCTGTCGTACCACGCTCCGCTCCGGAGCGAGGAGCGGAGTAGAAATGACGCTTCGAAGTCGCTCCGGAGCGCTCCTTTAGTACGCTCCGCACTCCGCTCCGAAACCCTGTTTCAAACGTTGAATATAGCATAATATTTGTGGTTGTATTGATTGATTGATTGATTTAGTTTATTTTACTTCGCGTTTTGTGCCTCTTGGCTAATTTGCGAAGATGAGGATGAGTGATGAAAGGATGAAATTGATGAATGGACATTCACAAACAACCAAGCCCGACCGGGATTGGAACCCGGGACCCTTGGCGTCGCAGCGCGATGTGCTAACCGCTCGGCCACAGGGTCGGGCTTGTGGTTGTATCATTTAAAAATGATATAAATACAATTAAGAATAATGCTAAAATATTTTTCAAAACTGCTAAAGAGATAGCTTTGGAAGTTAACAAAGAGAAAACTAAATACTATATGCTTACAGCCCGAAACCAAGTGTTAGGTAATAATAAAAAAATCTAATTATTGGTAACTCGTTTGAACCAGTATCCAAATTCAAATACTTAGGAGTAATATTAACAAATGAAAATTATATTAAAGAGGAAATAAAAAGTAGGCTTAATTCAGGAAATGCATGTTACTTCTCTCTTCATAAACTTTTGTCTTCTCGTTTAATATCTAAGAAACTAAAAGTTAAAATATACAAAACAGTAATTTTGCCTGTAGTATTATATGGATGTGAAACTTGGTCTCTTACATTGAAAGAGGAACATAAATTGAGAGTATTTGTAAAGAAGATCCTTAGGAAAATCTTTGGACCTAAAAGGGATGAGGAGACAGGTGAGTGGAGAAGGTTACATAATTTAGAACTACATAATTTGTATTCATGTCCAGATATTATTAGAATGATTAAATCAAGAAGACTTAGGTGGGCAGGCCATGTGGTACGAATGGGAGGAAAGAGGAGTTACAGGATTCTTGTTGGGAAATCTGATGGTAAGAGACCTGTAGGAAGACAGACTAAGATTGAGGGACAACGTTGAGATAGACCTAAAGCAAATCTGTAGGGATGGAAAAGAGTATATAGATCTTGCTCAAGATAGGGACAGATGGAAGGCCTGTGTTGCTGCAGCCATCAACCTTCGGGTTTAAGAAGGCTAGAGAGTTAGTTATGTTCATGCAATAATTAACATTATTTTTGCAGCTGAAATGGAATTGTGTTATATATATAATTTTTAGTTGACTTTCATTTTCCAGGTGGGTCGTGCAACCCCTTCCCCCTTGCTTCTCTTTCTGACGTCCATTCAAAGGTTCTATTTTTATTTCGCGTCTACCACTTTCGGTTAATCGCGATGATAAAGGATGTGATAGGTGATGGAAGTGGCATAAAGACAATGACCCATCCATATTTTCTAGTCCAGGCTCTAATGCGACAGACTTCGCAGTTTATTACGCTAACCAATTTGTCACGGGATCGACTTCTTCGTGTTTGTCTGCTCATCAAATGATTAATTAGTTATTCAAACTATATTAAGTAGGAAAGCTATATAAAATAACGAAATAGTACTACAAGACGTCAAGTGGATTTTTTCTTTCATCAACCTACAATTTCATACTCACAAATCCACACAGAAAACTTCTTGTGGCATTAGTTTTACCGAATGGCCTGGGGAATAAACATCGCCCATTTCCTGGTTCAGCTCGAGACAATTCAGGTGCCTTATCGAAGCTGCTCTTGAGCATGCAGGGTTCCTAACCTACTCCGCCGTAATTCAGTTGTTGTATCTTGATTAATATGTTGTATTGTAGAGCCAACAGCAGATTAAATAGAAGAAAAAATATTTCTCCGACGAAAAATAAGTTGGCAATGCTGCAAACACCGAGGCATTCTTGAAGACGCTTGAGGAGCGTAGAGCAAACATTCCTGAAAAACAACTCCAGTATTCGAAGGTCATGCTACACGTGGATTGGCAACTTTCGGGAGCGTCCTGTCTGTGTACACAGTTCTCCCCCAAACGCCTATTTGTAGATGAATCTTCTGCTCGCATTTTATTTTTCAAATATAGTTCTGACATTGTAGTCATTTTGCAATTATATTTATTTGTTCTTATTTTGCTTTGCTTTTAAGACACTTTTATAATTAATCGAAACTATGAAGATGGATGATGATTATATTAAATTAATTAAGATACACCTAAAAAACACACTCATGCTCATAAATTAAGGATAATAGAGGTTTTGGTGCCCCACGATACAGTATTGAAACAAACTAGTTGTGGCAGCACTGACACATGTTGAACACACAAGACAGACATCCACATACCCTGTTTAACCCTGTTTATTGCAGAAAACGTGAGAAAAACCAAAGAGCGTACATATGACACAAAGCAAGGGAGATTGTAAAATGTTGTTCCACAGTTCTTTGAGCATGTCCACAGGTTTCAGTATGGAATGTGATGCCCATGCACATTGACACATGCAGTACAACGGCTTGGCATACTCTGGAGGAGGTTGTCGAACAGCTGTTGGGGTATGGCCTCTCATTCTTGCATCAGTACCTGTCGGATCTCCTGAAGAGCTCGAGGAGGTGGAAGACGTGCGACGACATGTCGGCCTAGAGCTTCCCAAGCATGTTCAATTGGGTTGAGGTCAGGGGAATAGGCAGGCCACTCCATTCGTACGATGTCTTCTGTTTGAAGGTACTCCTCCACGATAGCAGCTCGGTGTGGCCTGGCATTGTCATCCATCAGGACGAACGTAGGACCGACTGTACCTCTGAAAAGATGAACGTAGTCTTGCAGAATAACATCCCGGTACACCTGACCTGTTACATTACCTCTGTCGAAGATATGCAAGGGTGTACGTGAACCCAGGATAATGCCACCCCACACCATGACACCACCACCTCCGTACTGGTCCCTTACGACGATGTTACCGGGTCAGTATCTGGTTTCTGGTTCACGCCAGATGGTTACACGACGAGAATCAGTGTTGAGACTATACCTGGACTCGTCAGTGAAGAGTACCCGAGACCATTCTTCCATTGTCCATGTCCTGTGTTCTCTACACCAGTTGCTACGGGCTACTCTGTGACCATATGACAGTGGAATGCAAATTGCAGGCCTCCGGGCGAATAAACCGTGCCTCTTGAGTCGTCTGTACACAGTGTGTCTGGAAACAACTGTTCCAGTGGCAGCTGCAAGGTCTCGAGCAAGGTCCCCGGCAGTACTCCGTCTGTGTCTCTGGGCACTTAAGGTGAGATACCTGTCTTCTCGTGGTGTTGTACACTGTAGACGTCCACTGCTGTAGCGCCAAGACACGTTTCCAGTCTGTTGGAATCGTTGCCATAATCGTGAGATGACACTTTGAGGCACATGGAGCACCTGTGACACGACCTGCTGTCTTTGGCCCGCCTCTAGCCACCCAAGTATCCTTCCCCTCATTACATCATCAATATGTGTTTGTTGAGTCATTTCACACACACACACACTCACCATTAGCACAACCGAACACAACTGCACACTTCCTATTAGGCACTGTACTCTGGTCAGTAGTTTCGCTCCTGTGAGTCATTTGTCTGCTTACAGCGCCACCACACACTGGATCAAGGCCATAGTCAACACAGGTTCTTTGGTACAGTATCCGGACATCATTTCAAGCTGTAACGTGCACATCAAATATTTCTTTGTACAAGATTCAGCATTATCCTTAATTTATGAGCATGAGTGTATATTTACAGACCAGGACTCGAACCCGGAACCTAAAGCAGATAGGTTGTGGGGAAGACCGTCAATAACTCCCGCCACGAACTGGCTTATAATATTTGTAATTTTTCAGGAGTATTTTTGTTCTGTTCATGCATAATACCTGCTTTCGGAAACTTAATTTATAAGTGACACTTCGTTCGGTGGGGACAAACCACGTATTGTTTGAGTGGAGGGACACCTCGTTCATATACTACTAGATACAATCATTAACTATACTTGAAATGGCCTCCCCGATGACGCAGTGGTAGCGTCGTCGCCTTGTAATGAAGGGGTCCCGGGTTCGATACCCGGTGGAGGCAAAAGTGATTGGGATTCCACTTTAAACTGTAGGTCCAGTTTACTTATGCCTTACTGTGCATAAAGTGGACTCAAATCAATCAATCATACACTTGAAATGTGACGTGCTAAACACTACTTTCGGAGATCAGTTGGACATGGCAATTTTGATATACAAGTTGCATTTTCTCTACTTAGATTCATTATGTCCAAATTTTATCCTAATAGATAATCTCGCAACAACGCAAAATGTTTTAATTGACTCGAATTCACAATGACTCATACAGTGTGTTTATATATGAACGGTGCGATTTCAAAAATTAATAATACCGTATCAATCTCCTCTAAATTGAGATTTGTAGCTAGCATGAATTCATAACCCCTGTCGCCAGCCGTTGTTCTCTCAGGCATTCAAAGAATGTCATCAGTAATTTACAATTCCTTCCTGGTCTATTGGAGTTAAGGTAATGATCAGCTGGTATTTCAGGGCAACGACAAGGGAAGGAGGAAAGAGAACAAAACAGAGAGCAATGTGTGGTGCGGGGTCTTTTGGCTGGAATCGCCGAACAAGAAGGAACTGAGGAGATTGAGCGATCGAACACGTTTCGATATGAACAGCTGTCAGCGGGGAATTGTATCATCAGAGACAGACAGGTATTGTTACTTCCAAACATGTTGATCTAGACTTGAAGGTATAAATCCAAAAGCTTGTGTTTTGCCATTTCTAAGTGTGTAGTTAGTACCTCTCGCCCATTACCATTAGGCTTACCTTGAAGGGCGAGTGTTCAAATAAGAAGGATGAATGATTAAGCGAGCTACATCACCCCCCTCAATGGTTAAGGTTCTTGGTTCGATCCCACGTACTCAGAGTACGTTACGTGGTGGAGGCGTTTTTACACTGGCAAAACTTACACCGTAAGCAGCAGAAACTGTCCAAGTTTATATAACTTTATTTATATTTGTATAAAGATAGGAATCGAGAGGGGGCAATTGTCCCTCTGTGGCTCCTTGCAGGTGCTCTTGGCCGTCTGGAAGAAATAGTGCACGACAGATGTGAAAACTAAATCCATCTTCAGTATCCTTTTGTCTTGCTTCTCTTAGATTCTGCAACCTTTCTTTCATTAGTTCAATGTTTGCCCCTTTACTTCCTAGAATTGATTTCCATTCAAGTTTGAGAGCTAATCTCCCCTGCCCCCTGTGGTTGCGCCACTGCACCTTCTTCCGCCGTTGTTCCTTTGTGAACTTTCATCGGCTTCAAAATACTTCATTTTCTTCAAGAGCATAATATCGTTTAATAACCGGCGATATGATTCCTCTACCCTAAATTTCTGGATTAAAGTATAATAATATAGGGACATGGAACCCTGAAAGGGGGGGCGAGGATGGCCACATCTCCCCTTTAGAAAACGAATGTCAGCTAAAAGTATATATTCCACACGTATAATTTGATTCCAGTCATAGTAATTTACATTAATTATTATAATGGGGATGCAGGAATGCGATAATTTCGAATTCAAGAGTTGTTTCATGAGGGGGTATCACTTATCGGGTTAATATGCCCCATGTAAAAATACCTTGCTTGTCCCTGCGTCGAAAATATAGGCAGACGTCCTTGATTAGGGGGTGGGGCATGTGTCCCTCTTGCACCCCGTTCGCACGTCCATGGCTACTCATTTCTACACTAGTTGGAAGCTTTATTCAATTTCGAGCCAAAAATGTAATTTTCAAATGAGGGTTGTTAAACATCCACGAACCCATAAATTCTAATGGGTTCTATTGGGTTCCGCAACAAGACCGGAATCTTTTTTATCGCACAGTTTAAATTCGGTCCAAGTTGCGTATTGATTCATTTCAATATGGAACTTAGACAGTCTTTAAATTGATCCGGAAAGAAGGTCCCTGTGCAGTCTTTAAATTGATCCGGAGAAAAGGTTCCTGGAACGAACTGAAATACTTTAAACATAACAAGGCTCTTTACGGTCCAGATCCATTTATGCTTGCTAATATTCCCTGCTGAACCGGAATTGAATTGATTTAAAATTCCTGACCCTTTAACAACCCTGGTTGAAATTCATTTATTTACAAACAACCATATTTTTAACGGCTATTTCACATTAATCCCACACGATATTCTGAGTTATTTTTGCAATGTTCCAATGAAAGTAAGAGATTTGGGCTATTCCTTTTTCTTCCTTGATGTTAAATAGATCATATTCGTCACGTGCCTATAACGTTACTAGCTAACATTTGTGAATTGTTATTTCCTTGTAACGTTAACATCTACCATACTGAATTTATTTACGTTTCTTATCCAGATGGCATGTACACATCGCAACATCTTATTTGACCGCCCCGAAATCGTAAACTTGGCAAGATTGCACTTCGGCTCCAGGTGAGAGTAGCCAACTTTGAGTAGGTCCTTCCAGTAGACGAAAAACGCTGCGGTGAGAAGTTTTCAATTTAACACTTTCCATGAACTTAGAAACTATAAACCGCTATTATAATACACAATCAAACAGAAATAATAAATTGGAAAAATAACCTTGAAGGATATTTACGATTCTGATTGCTAGACTTGAAATTTGGGGGGTTAGAAACACTGAATAGAATTTTTCTCCACCTGGAGGAAATTGCCATCACGTTTGTGCAGAAAGAAGCAAATTTCTGAGGAGTTTATGCGACATTTTATTTACAATACCTTGCATAATATCGAACAGTTCTCAAAAACATATATTTTACAAGACTTGTCGAGAAAATGTGCTTGAAACACAGGAAGGTGGGAGTCTTCATAAACGTCAACATGTTTTTAAGGGTATAACGTTATTAAGTTAACGTAGAGCAGTTGGTTAGGCGCTACTATCCTTATTTTTCATTAAGCGTGAAAGGTCGCGGGTTCAAATCCCACCCTCTCCTTTTTCTTTTTGTTTGCTGAACAGATATCGTTGATATTAGAATATTAAAAACATCAATCCGATGCACACTTGAGGGACGTCCCTTCTGCGCATATATTTCCCCTTAGAAGTTGGAGATTTCCAGGATTTAAAGTTAAAACTTTTCCTTTTAGTTATTGTTCATATGTTGTGTTAACACACACATGATTAATTCAAAAATCACATATACGTATGTATTCAGGATGCAAAATGTAATGTTATTTAAGTTATGTTATTGTTTGTTCTTCACTGACACCTAAAATATTGATTATGATTTCGATATACTAAAAAAAAGATATATACACTTATGTTAAGTAGTGATGTAGTGAAGTACTGTAACGAAGGAGAGCGTTTAATGAGTTCAAATTGCTAAGATTGGTAATTTAATGTCCGTTCCTTCGTAATGACTTGTCAATCCCCTCACCGCCATCTTACCATGCGTCTAAAACTAATAGTAAATCGCTAATTAACATAAATAAATTGTTAGTGCGACGAAGGCCGATTCGATAATATATAATAATAATAATAATAATAATAATAATAAGTATTTCTATAGTGAGTGACAAACAAAAAATTCAAAACCTCATAATGATCGTTAATTCCTCACTGCTTTGTATCTAAAATGTTTGTCTTCTTTGAACAGAAAGTACGAGTATCAGATATAACAAACTTTCCGCACTAACTTTGCAATATTCGAAACCACCATTACAGACTTAGCTCTATATAACTTGATTCTGCGCATTCCACGTGGCATGTGACTTCCTCCTATCATCGAAATAACTTTATCTTACTATTTCCTTTCCTGTCGTGAAATACAGAGACCAATGTTAATTTCTTAGCACGGTGAATAAACTTTACACCCAACGATATACTCCTGAAAAAAATCCTACCTAGGTGGAGAATCGAACCTACGACCTCCCACTTAATAATCCAGCACGCTACCTCTTCTCCAGGTAGCTCATGTTAAAATTTGCTACCAGTTTGAAGAAACCAATTCACACAATGTCATATCTATAATTTCCTCATGGCAATTTTCATGAGGAAACAAATTCAGATAAAATCGAGAAACGCTGAAAGGGAAAAATTATGAACATGTCTATTGGCGTCTTGTCATATTTTGTAAATTGTGTAAAAATTCCGTGTTTTGAACAAGCAATCGTTTAGTTACGAAGTATTTTGTTGTTTGTTTAAAGTAGGAACAGGAGAGCGAAAAGGAGTCATTTGAACCAGACCCCGTTTGACAAGAAACTTTTCCTTTTTTTCCAAAGACTGTATGAAAAGAGAGAGGAACGTATGAAATATAAAATATGTGTGTAATTAAAACAATGGAAACCTTTAAAGATAATACTAACGAACTTCAAACTATGAAAAACATATTTTCGTGGTGGAAAACTCCAAGTCATTTTCGAAATATGAACTTTATTTTTTTTTTCTTTATTATGAAGTGGAGATATGGGACGATACGATCCCTCACCAAGAAAATTTTAAGTAAGCTACCTCCAACTTTTTCAATGTTCATAATCACTAATTAGGGTCCGGAAGTTGATGGAAAATCAACTTTTTTTCTGACCCTTAAACACAATGCTAAACCTGATATGTCCGTTTCCCTTCAGTTAGAGCCGGAAAACACTTTTTTTTTTTTTTTTCATTTTTCGGCCTTTTTTGTCTTTTAGTTTATTTGTCAGTATTTTTAACAGTTTTTGTTGCATTTTTACTTATTTTTGAGGTTTATTTTTCTCCTCCCCTGTTGTTTCGTGCATTTTAAATACATTTACTAGTAAAACTTACATATTTAGATTTCTTGACATGGTCCTTTTAGCAAATTCACCATGAATCAAAAATACGGTCAATGGAAAAGCATAACATCATTCTTAACTGAAATGTTTGGCAATGGATTAAAATACTTTGTGTGAAGATCTACTTTGAGGTTCTTTTTCTGGACACATCGCTTTAATCTGTAGTTAAAGTAAAATTAGTCACAATATTGAATGCAATTACACTCTGGAATACGCGAAGCAGAACTGTATTTTCGGATGCTGGCCGACTACAGTATCATAGAAGGCCCACTTTGAAAGGAGATGAATTGGTTGATTTGGGGTTTTAAGTCAACTTTATACATAGTAAGGCTAATCGGGACTGGACCTACAGTTTAAAGTGGGATCCGAACCGAGTGCATAAAATAACGTGAACGGTGTGGTGTAGGGGGATCGTTTGCTTATGGAATGGAAGGTCATGTGTTCAAACCTACTTCTTTGCAAAATATTTTTCGGGAAGTAAACGGCTTTGGACGAGAATGCTTATCTACGTTTCTTAGATATTTCCGTTGATATTTATGCGATTTATGCCAGCATTTCCGGATGCAGAAAGTTGACATGTAAGTTCTTAATATGTGTTAACTTATAACAGCTGAATGAAAGGAAACTTATTTCCTAAAATCCTGCCAATCACTGAAAGATTAAAAACATTAGTAGAAGCATTACTTGAGGCATGCACAGTGGCGACGATTATGGAGTGTGGAGGGGCAGATGACCCCGCACTATTCTTAACATTATCTACCAAGGGAAATTAACTGTCCCTGCCCCCCCCCCCTTCCCCGTCTTGCCCTATCAGTTTTGAAACACAATCGTAGCCACTGAGCATGCATCGCATAAATATTTACAGTAATATCAAAAGAAATATACAAACAAGAAAAAGGAAAACAAAGAAGAGGAAGAGGAAGGGATTATCTACGAAGTGAAATGCAAAGAATGCCAGAGTGTGTACATAGGAGAAACGAAAAAGAGGCTAAAAGACAGGTTGAAACAACATAGGGATGATGTACGACTTAAGAGAGAAAGAAATGCAATATTTAAACACACGAGAGAAACAGGACATGACATAGAATGGGATGAGGCTAAGCAGATAGGGAGAAGAGAATGCTAGTGAGAAAATGGAAGGAAGCCAAGGAAATAGAGAAGAAAGGTGAAGAAGACACAATGAACTGGAATGGGGGACTGAAGTTAAACAAAGAATGGAAGAAGATGTTAGAAAGAGTGGAAAGGACAAGAGAGAAAGAGGAGAGAAAAATGAAGGGAAAAGAGCGTGAGATTAAAAGTCCAACCACATTCTATATGGAAGTAATTGTGTTTAGCCTTTTAGGTGAAAGTAAAGTTGGAAAGTGAAAGTCACCTGCTAGAAAGTTCCAAACAACTTTCTAAATAGTCTGGAGGGAGTAATGTTTGTGTATATATAATGCCCTGTTTTTGTATCTTGTTACTTTTGTACTTGATACAGAGTCTGAAGAAGACCTTGCTAGAAGGTTGAAACGTTACGTTTAGTTTATGTTTTTAATAAAATAAATTACTGCCTTTGTCAGCATATTTAGTTTTTCATAATCATGGAAACAAGGCTTAATGGTGTTATAACAGTAATATCATATAATATTATATTACGTTATTAGAACACTTCGTACTCGGTAAATAAAAAGGAAAAAATAATAAGGAAAGGGTGGGATTTGAACCTACGATGTTTCGATCTTGACGAAAACAGTAAAAAAACGAAAGTGTTGTAATCTAACCAGCTACTCCAGGAGATTGCTAACAGAAAGCTCAGTAAAACACGTTAATCTCAGTTGAAGCAACATTGTGCCGGAGTTTCGAACCATTTTTCACCAAGGACCAAGGAAAAGACACACTTTGCAGAATCGTTTGGTGTTGTGCAAGGTATCTTTACTAAACATTTCGCAAAAAATCATCATAAATTTGCCTTCTTGCATTCAAATGTGACCGCAATTCTTTCCAGGTGGATGAGAACCTGTTCAGTGTTTCACAATGCACATAAATTTCCCTATTTTCAAATTCAGAACGAAGAATCTTGAAATATTTTCAACATTCCTATTTCTACTTAACATTTTTTGTCTACTCATATATTTTATTACTGCTTTAGGGTATCTTTACTTTATGGAATGTGAAAGAATGAAAAAAAAAATCACGAGCGTTTTCATTCAGGAAGAAGAAATGTTGCAAAGTTGGCTACTCTTAGTTGGCTCTGAAGCGCTATGCTGTCAAATTTAAGAATTCCGGACTTTGAAAATTTTCAGGGCGGTCAAATAAGATGTTGCGAAGTGTACCCAACTGCATTTTGTTCCTTTCCGCTACTATGCTTTACATTTTGTTACATTCCTATGTAACGTTAATTAACCATATTGCCTTTCACTTCATTCCGTTACGGAGGATTGCATTCATTACGTTCCTATGTACCGTTATTTACTACCATGTTGCATTTCGTTACGTTTTTGTAACGCTAGTATCGTATCATGCCCAAGGCATGACTCGAATCCGGGACCCCGGACGCCATAGTCCGATAGCCTAATCATTTCATAAAAAGGGCCCGAGTATGAAAGAAGCTGGAAAGAGCTTCTTTCAAGCAAATGCCACCTGCGATCTTCAGCGGATGTAAAAATCCGCTGATACGAATTCTTCCGGAATCGCAGGAAAGATACTGCAAACACAGCTTTACGCTGAAAGCACCGTTATTGAGAGACGCGTCCTCTCAACGGCCGAAGTTCAAATTTCGTTTAAATAGCTCGGGAGAATATTTCTCTCCCCAGTCGGTATCTGAAATCTATCGCGTGCACAGTTAGTGCCTCGGAATTATAAGAGTTGTTGAACTAAGAAAGTTATGGCGTGAATAGTTGTTACCGAACGTTACAAAAGGAGTTACAGCGAGTAGTAGTTCGCTATCGGAAAGGAGTTTTATTTCAGGAGAGTTTCATCAACGAACCAGCGAGTCGATCGTCACTTCGAGATCTACAGGTAACGAACGTTCCTCTATCCTTTTCTTTCATTTTCTCACACCCTTGCCAGACCAGTCAATTGTAGTGTTTAAAGTTAATTGTGAGTGTTGTTCTTATTTCACGGGGCTAGCCCCCTTGCTTGGTTAAGTGTAGACGTAGCTTTTCAGAGTTATACCCCCTCTTACGATACACCTCTCGCAGCCAAATAACTTCGAATATCAGGCTTCACATAGCCTATCTACGATCCCTTAATTTAAAACTTTCGGGTGATTGTACGGTATATACCACATTGCATTTCGTTACTACATTCCTTGTAACTGTAGTATATACCATATTGCATATTACGTTATGCTCCAATGTGCCCATTTCGTTCCGTTCCTTTATAACGTTAATATCTACCATAATACATTTTGTTACGTTCCTTGTGACATCAGTCTATATCATATTGCATTTCGTTACGTTACATGGGTACCAGCAGTTGAACCATACTCTTCCTCCTACAAAATGGAACTTACCGTGTAACGCAAATTGTGTACGTTACGACACACCACAATTTTTATTGCTTTCTAACAGAAATAATAAATGTGAAACTCACATTTTCGTCAAGTTTCATAATTGACCCAGTAAGGAGTCCTACCCTACATCTTTCACTACCCGACCTCCGTCGTGGGGT